>NW_026635368.1:0-16820 GCF_028554395.1 Pezoporus wallicus | reverse complement strand
CATAGACCCCCCACAGACCCCCATAGACACCCCATAGACCCCCATAGCCCCCCATAGACCCCCCATAGACCCCCCATAGACCCCCCATAGACCCCCCATAGACCCCCCATAGACACCCCATAGAGCCCCATAGACACCCCATAGACCACCATAGACCCCCATAGCCCCCCATAGACACCCCATAGAGCCCCATAGCGCCCCATAGCGCTCACTTGTTGCCCCGGAAGAGGTAGGTGGTGCCGCTGGGCAGCCATTGCAGGGCCGCATCCAGGCCATCGCTGGGCACCCCCCGGCCCAGCTCCCGCAGCGCCCGCGGGTACCCGGGCTCTAGGGAGGACTCCGAGAACACCCAGTGCCGGTCACCTATGGGGGGGGACCCATAGAGACACATTGGGACCCATAGAGACCCATAGAGACCCCATAGAGAGACATTGGGACACATAGAGACACATAGAGACACATAGAGACACATAGAGACCCATAGAGACCCATAGAGACACATTGGGACACATAGAGAGACATTGGGACACATAGAGACACATAGAGACCCCATAGAGAGACATTGGGACACATAGAGACCCATTGGGACCCATAGAGACCCCATAGAGAGACATTGGGACCCATAGAGACCCATAGAGACCCCATAGAGAGACATTGGGACCCATAGGGACCCATAGAGACCGCATAGAGAGACATAGGGACCCATAGAGACACATAGAGACCCCATAGAGAGACATTGGGACCCATAGAGACCCCATAGAGAGACACTGGGACCCATAGAGACCCATAGAGACCCCATTGGGACCCATAGGGACCCATAGAGACCGCATAGAGAGACATAGGGACCCATAGAGACCCATTGGGACCCATAGAGACCCATTGGGACACATAGGGACCCATAGAGACACATTGGGACCCATAGAAACCCCATAGAGACCCCATAGAGAGCTACTGAGACCCCATAGAAACCCCATAGAAACCCCATAGAAACCCCATAGAGACCCATAGAAACCCCATAGAGACCCATAGAGACCCATAGAAACCCCATAGAGACCCCATAGAAACCTCACAGAAACCCCATAGACACCCCAAAGACACCCCATAGAGACCCATAGAGACCCATAGAGACCCCATAGAGACCCCAAAGACACCCCATAGAGACCCATAGAAACCCCATAGAGACCCATAGAAACTCCACAGAGCCCCATAGAAACCCCATAGAGACCCCACAGAGCCTCATAGAGACCCATAGAAACCCCATAGAAACCCCATAGAGACCCCATAGAGACCTATAGAGACCCATAGAAACCCCATAGAGACCCATAGAGACCCATAGAAACCAGGCCATAGAGACCCATAGAGACCCCATAGAGACCCATAGAGACCCATAGAGACCCATAGAGACCCATAGAGACCCCATAGAGATCCATAGAGACACATAGAGACCCACAGCGCACCTTTGAAGAAGACGAACTTGCCGTCGCGGCGCTCGTAGGCGGCGCTGATGCTGGGGGGGAGCCCGGCCCAGAAGTGGCCAATGGGGAGCGGGTACCCCCTCGAGCACCCGGCGCTCCCGCACCCGCCAGAACCAACGCTCCTGCAGCGACAGCAACGAAACGGTCAGAAACGGGCCCAAAACGACCCCAAAACGCCGGAAACGGGCAGAAACGACCCCAAAAATGGTCGAAAACGCCAAAAAATGGCGAAACGGGCAAAAAATGGTCAAAAAATGGCCAGAAATGACCCAAAAATGGTCGAAAACGCCAAAAAATGAATAGAAACGGGCAAAAAATGGCCAGAAACGGTCAAAAAATGGCCAGAAATGACCCAAAAATGGTCGAAAACGCCAAAAAATGAATAGAAACGGGCAAAAAATGGCCAGAAACGGTCAAAAAATGGCCAGAAATGACCCCAAAATGGTCGAAAATGCAAAAAAAATTGGATAGAAACGGGCAAAAAATGGCCAGAAACGGTCAAAAAATGGCCAGAAATGACCCAGAAATGGACGAAAACGGCCAGAAATGACCCAGAAACGGGCGAAAATGACGCCAAAATGGTCGAAAACGTCAAAAAATGGCTAGAAACGAGCAAAAAATGCCCAGAAACGGTCAAAAAATGGCCAGAAATGACCCAGAAATGGTTGAAAATGGCCAGAAATGACCCAAAATTGGACAGAAACAGGCAAAAAATGGCCAGAAATGACCCCAAAATGGACGAAAACGGCCAAAAATTAGACAAAAATGGGCAAAACCGGTCAAAAAACAGCCAAAAATGACCCAGAAACGGTCAAAAATGGCCAAAAAATGGACAGAAACGGGCAAAAAATGGCCAAAAATGACCCAGAAATGGACGAAGACGGCCAGAAATGACACAGAAATGGGCAAAAACGGGCGAAAATGACCCAAAAACGCTTGAAAACGGCCAGAAATGGCCCCAAAATGGTCGCATATGGGCAAAAATGGACAAAAGAAACATAGAAACGGTCAAAAACGCAAAAAAAAAGGACCCAGAAACGGGCGAAAATGGCCAGAAATGACCCAGGAAAGGGCAACATCGATCAAAAACGACCCAAAAATGGTCAAAAACGGTCCAAAAACCAGCCAAAAATGAGCCAGAAACAGCCAAAAAGGGCTGAAAAAGACCCAGAAATGGGCGAAAACGGCCAGAAACAGTCGGGAACGGGCAAAAATGATCAAGAAAGGGGCAAAAAAGAGCAAAAATGGTCCATAAATGGGCAAAAAAGGGGCGAAAATGACCCAGAAACGGGCAAAAACGGCTCAGAAACGGTCGAAAACGCCCCCAGATGACCAAGAAATGGGCAAAAAGGTGCAAAACTGACCCAGAAACAGGCAAAAACGGCCCAAAAATGACAGAAAAAAAACCCCAAAACTGATAAAAATAACCCAGAAAGGGTCAAAAATGACCCAAAATCAGTCAAAAAAACTCACCCAACTCAAAATGAGCAAAATAAGCCAAAACAGCCCAAAATGACCCCAAAACCCAACCCAACTCAACCCAAACTCAACCCAACTCAACCCAAACTCAACCCAACTCAACCCAAACTCAACCCAACTCAACCCAAACTCAACCCAACTCAACCCAAACTCAACCCAACTCAACCCAAACTCAACCCAACTCAACCCAAACTCAACCCAACTCAACCCAAACTCAACCCAACTCAACCCAAACTCAACCCAAACTCAACCCAAACTCAACCCAACTCAACCCAAACTCAACCCAACTCAACCCAACTCAACCCAAACTCAACCCAACTCAACCCAAACTCAACCCAACTCAACTCAACCCAACTCAACCCAACTCAACCCAACTCAACCCAACTCAACCCAACTCAACCCAACTCAACCCAACTCAACCCAAACTCAACCCAAACTCAACCCAACTCAACCCAAACCAACTCAACCCAAACTCAACCCAACTCAACCCAACCCAACCCAACCCAACTCAACCCAACTCAACCCCATCCTGACCCCATTCCCAGCCCCACAACCACCTTGAACACGAACATCTCCCCACGGAGCATGGCGATGGTGTCGAAGTTGCCCTCGCAGATGTCGGGGCCGTAGGGCGGCCCTGGGGGTCTATGGGGCTTCTCCGTGCTCCGCGGCACCACTGGGGGCCAACTGGGGCCTGCTCGGGTCCCTGTGGGCGCGTCGGGACCCGTTGGCACCCGTTGGGACCCATAGGAGCCCGTTGGGGGTCTTTGGGAGCCATAGGACATATGGGCACCCATTGGGACCCATAGGACCCATTGGCACCCATTGGGACCCACTGGCACCCATTGGCACCCATTGGGACCCATAGGGACCCATTGGCACCCATTGGCACCCATAGGACACATGGGCACCCATTGGGACCCATACGGGGTCACTGGGAGCCATAGGACACATTGGCACCCATTGGGACCCATAGGGACCCATTGGCACCCACTGGGACCCATAGGGACCTATTGGGACCCGTTGGGGGTCATTGGGACCCATAGGACCCATTGGCACCCATTGGGACCCATTTGGACCCATAGGACCCATTGGCACCCATAGGACACATGGGCACCCATTGGGACCCATAGGGGGTCACTGGGAGCCATAGGACACATTGGCACCCATTGGGACCCATAGGGACCCATTGGCACCCACTGGGACCCATAGGGACCATTGGGACCCACCCATTGGGACCCATTGGCACCCATTGGGACCCATTTGGACCCATTGGCACGCATTGGGACCCATTTGGACCCATAGGACCCATTGGCACCCATAGGACACATGGGCACCCATTGGGACCCATAGGGGGTCACTGGGAGCCATAGGACACATTGGCACCCATTGGGACCTATAGGGACCCATTGGGACCTATTGGGACCCGTTGGGGGTCATTGGGACCCATAGGACCCATTGGCACCCATTGGGACCCATAGGGACCCATTGGCACCCATTGGACACATGGGCACCCATTGGCACCCATAGGACACATGGGCACCCATTGGGACCCATAGGGGGTCACTGGGAGCCATAGGACACATTGGCACCCATTGGGACCCATAGGACCCATTGGCACCCATAGGGCCCCATCTGACCCATAGGACCCATTGGCACCCATAGGGCCCCATAGGACCCATTGGCACCCATAGGACATGTCCATGGCGTTGGTGGCCACCCATTGGGATGTTACCACCATGGGGTTGACATAGCCCCATAAGGGCCCCATACAGCCCCATAGGCACCCATAGGGACCCATAGGACCCGTAGGGCCCCATAGGACCCATTGGCACCCATAGGTCCCCATCCGACCCATAGGACCCATTGGCACCCATAGGACGTGTCCATGGCGTCGATGGCCACCCGTTGGGTTGGTGCCACCGTAGCCTCGAGCTAGCCCCATTAGGACCCCACCGAGCCCCATAGGAGCCCCATAGGAGGTATCTATGGGGCAGGCCCCCCACCGTAGAGCTGCTGGATGCCGCGGCGGTCGTCCTCGGGGAGGGTGAAGGCCTCGGTGTCCATCCATTGGTAGAAGGGGGCCATGATGGCCGAGGGGTCGCTGGAGTGCTCCAGCCCTAGAGCGTGACCCAGCTCGTGGACGGCCACCAGGAAGAGGTCATTGCCTGCAATGGGGCCGATGTGGGTCAATGGAGGGCCTCTATGGGTCGATGGGGGTCTTCCATGGGGTCTCCATGGGTCAAGGAGGGCCTCTATGGGTCGATGGGGGTCTTCCATGGGGTCTCCATGGGTCAAGGAGGGCTTGGGTTGGGGCGGAATGGGGGGGAAGGGGGGCAAGGGGGGTTGAAGATGGGGGGCAAGGGAGGTTATGGGGCGATGGGGGCCATGAACCACCGCAAACCGAACCAAAAGGACCCAAAATCGACCCAAAACCGACCCAAAACTGACCCAAAATCGACCCAAAACCACCCCAAAACCGACCCAAAACCACCCCAAAAATGACCCAAAATCGACCCAAAACCGACCCAAAACCATCCCAAAACCGACCCAAAACCAACCTAACTCAACCCAACCCAAAACGACCCAAAATCGACCCAAAACCAACCCAAAACCATCCCTAAAACGACCCAAAACCAACCCAACTCAACCCAACCCAAAACCAACCCAAAACGACCCAAAACCGACCCAAAACCATCCCAAAACCGACCCAAAACCAACCTAACTCAACCCAACCCAAAACGACCCAAAATCGACCCAAAACCACCCCAAAACCGACCCAAAACCATCCCTAAAACGACCCAAAACCAACCTAACTCAACCCAACCCAAAACGACCCAAAATCGACCCAAAACCACCCCAAAACCGACCCAAAACCATCCCAAAACCGACCCAAAACCAACCTAACTCAACCCAACCCAAAATGACCCAAAATCGACCCAAAACCAACCCAAAACCATCCCTAAAACGACCCAAAACCAACCCAACTCAAACCAACCCAAACCGACCCAAAACCGACCCAAAACCACCCCAAAACCGACCCAAAATCGACCCAAAACCGACCCAAAATCAACCCAAACCCACCCCAAAACTGACTCAAAACCAACCCAAAACCACCCCAAAACTGATCCAAAACCAACCCAAAACCGACCCAAACCCACCCCAAAACTGATCCAAAACCACCCCAAAATCACCTCAAAACCAACCCAACCCAACCCCATCCCAAAATCACCCAAAATCACCCAAAATCGACCCAAAACCACCCCAAAACCACCCCAAACCGACCCAAACACAACCCAACCCAACACCATCCCAAAACCCATTCAAACACCCCCAAAATCACCCAAAATCGACCCAAAACCACCCCAAACCGACCCAAACACAACCCAACCCAACACCATACCAAGACCCATTCAAAACCACCCAAAATAACGCAAAATCGACCCCAAACCACCCCAAAACCAACCCAAAACCACCCCAAACCCACTCAAAACCACCCCACCCCGTCCCAACTCAACCCAACTCAACCAAAATCACCCCAAATCACCCCTAACCCACCCAAAACCATCCCAAACCAAACCCAACCCAACTCAACCCATTCCCAACCCAACCAAACCAACTCAACCCACCCAACCCAACCAACCCAATGCAAATCACCCCAAACACACCCAAACACCCCCAAAATCAACCCCAAACCACCCCAAACCCATCCCAAACCCACCCCAACTCAACCCAACTCAACTCAACCCATCCCAACCCAACCAACCCAAACCCAACCCATCCCAACTCAACCAACCCAACCAACCCAACCCAACTCAACCCAAACAACCCAACCCAACTCAACCCAACCAACCCAACCCAACTCAACCCATCCCAACCAACCAAACCAACCCAACTCAACCCAACGCATCCCAACTCAACCCAACCCACCCAACCCAACTCAACCCAACTCAACCCAACCAACCCATCCCAACTCAACCAACCCAACCAACCCAACCCAACTCAACCCAAACAACCCAACCCAACTCAACCCAACCAACCCAACCCAACTCAACCCATCCCAACCAACCAAACCAACCCAACTCAACCCAACGCATCCCAACTCAACCCAACCCACCCAACCCAACTCAACCCAACTCAACCCAACCAACCCAACCAACCCATCCCAACCCAACCAACCCAACCATCCCAACCAACCCAACCCATCCATCCCAACCAACCCAACCAACCCAACCCAACTCAACTCAACCCATCCCAACTCAACCAACCGAACCCAACCTATCCCAACACAACCAACCCAACCAACCCAACCCAACTCAACCCATCCCAACTCAACCAACCCCACCCAACCCATCCCAACTCAACCCAACCGAACCTAACCAACCCAACCCATCCCAACCAACCCAACCAACCCAACCCAACCCAACCAACCCAACCCAACCCAACCCAAACCCAACTCAACCCAACCCAAACCCCCAAACCCAACCCAAAACCCCCTTCCCCCCCCCCAGCCCCCTTCTCACCACTGAGATCCTCGTTGCGATCGGTCCACGGCTCGGCCCCATCGAAATGCGTATCGCCCCCGATATGGGGGCCCGGGAAGTAGGCGTGGGCCAGGAACCCCCCTTCGCCATCGAAGGGGGTGCTGTCGCCGTGGAAGCCCTCGGCGAAGAGCACCATGATGTCGGCGTGGGGCGCGCGCCCGGCTCGGATCGCCCCATAGGGAACCTCGCGGAAGCGCAGTGGGGCCGCCGCTGCCCACGCGGCGAAGGCCCGGCGGATGGCCGCCCCCGTGCCCGCCTCGCCCACCTTGGGGGTGAAGTTCTGGATGCTGGGGGGGGGGACGAAACAGCCATTGGGGTCGATAGGGAACCAATGGGGCGCATTGGGATCGATGGGGAGTCGATGGGGAGCCATTGGGGTCAATGGGGAGCCAATGGGATAGATGGGGAGCCAATGGGATCGATGGGGAGCCAATGGGATCGATGGGGAGCCAATGGGAATGGCAATGGGATCGATGGGGAGCCATTGGAAATGGCAATGGGATTGATGGGGAGCCAATGGGATCGATGGGGAGCCAATGGGATCGATGGGGAGCCAACGGGATTGATGGGGAGCCAATGGGATTGATGGGGAGCCAATGGGATCGATGGGGAGCCATTGGGAATGGCAATGGGATCGATGGGGACCCATTGGGAACGGCAATGGGGTCAATGGGGAGCCATTGGGAATGGCAATGGGATCGATGGGGAGCCATTGGGAATGGCAATGGGATCAATGGGGAGCCAATGGGATCAATGGGGAGCCATTGGGAATGGCAATGGGATCGATTGGGAGCCATTGGGATTGATGGGGAGCCATTGGGATCGATCCATCGGAATCCCACTGAAACCCATCGGAATCCTATTGGATCCCATTGGAACCCATCGGAACTCATTGGAATCCTATTGGATCCCATTGGAATCCTATTGGATCCCACTGGAACCCATTGGAATCCTATTGGGTCCCACTGGTACCCATTGGAATCCTATTGGATCCCATTGGAACCCATTGGAATCCTATTGGAACCCACCAGAACCCATTGGAACCCATCGGAATCCTATTGGATCCCATTGGAACCCATCGGAATCCCATTGGAAACCATCAGAACCCATTGGAACCCATCGGAATCCCATTGGAACCCATCAGAATCCCATTGGAACCCATCGTAATCCCATTGGAAACCATCAGAACCCATCGGAACCCATTGGAATCCCATTGGAACCCATCGGAATCCCATTGGAACCCATCAGAACCCATCGGATTCCATCGGAATTCCATTTGAACCCATCGAAATCCCATTTGAACCCATCAAAATCCCATTGGAACCCATCAGAATCCCATTGGAATCCCATTGGAACCCATCAGAACCCATCGGAATCCTATTGAATCCCATCGGAACCCATCGAAATCCCATTGGAACCCATCAGAATCCCATTGGAATCTCATTGGAACCCATCAGAATCCCATTGGAACCCATCAGATCCCATCGGAATCCCATTGGAACCCATCGGACTCCCATTGGAACCCATCAGAATCCCATTGGAATCCCATTGGAACCCCATTGGCCCCCCTTCACCTGAAGGTGATCTCCTGCTGGTCCCACTTCATGCCCTGGATGGCGAAGCGCCGGCGCCGCACGTTGGCTTTGAGCTCGGGGCCGAACTTATCCGGAACGCCGCAACGGGGCCGGCGCATGGCCCTATGGAAGAGAAGGCATGGGGGGTGGGGGGGGGATGGATGCGGTTATGGGGCAGGGAAAGACCAGGAGGAAGCAGCTGGAAGGCTCCAAAGGCAACAGAAAGGCTCTTGGGAGACCTCCAGCGTCAACGATGATCCAATTGGAAGGCGCCGAAGCCAACATCCATCAACTCGGAAGCCCCATAACCCATCGGGACCCCCCCAGAAGCCAACTGGAAGGCCCAAAACCCAACTGGAAGGCCCAAAACCCAAGTGGAAGACCCAAAACCCAACTGGAAGCCTCCTAAAGGCAACGATGATCCAACTGGAAGACCTCGAACCCAACATCCGTCAACTCAGAAGCCCCATATCCCATTGGAAGCCCCCAAGAACCCAACTGGAAGGCCCAAAAGCCGAAGACGATCTCTTTAGAACCCCCGTAACCCAACACTGATCCACTTGGAAGACCTCAAACCCAATGATAAGCCAACTGAAAGCCCCATATCCCATTGGAACCCCTCAAGAACCCAACTGGTAGACCCAAAACCCAACTGGAGCCCAACTGGAAGACCCAAAACCCAATTGGAGCCCAACTGGAAGACCCAAAACCCAACTGGAGCCCAACTGGAAAGCCCAAAACCCAACTGGAGCCCAACTGGAAAGCCCAAAACCCAACTGGAGCCCAACTGGAAGACCCAAAACCCAACTGGAGCCCAACTGGAAGACCCAAAACCCAACTGGAGCCCAACTGGAAGACCCAAAACCCAACTGGAAGACCCAAAACCCAACTGGAGCCCAACTGGAAGACCCAAAACCCAACTGGAAGATCCAAAACCCAACTGGAGCCCAACTGAAAGACCCCAAACCCAACCGGAACTCAACTGGAAGACCCCAAACCCAACCGGAACCCAACTGGAAGACCCAAAACCCAACTGCAAGACCCAAAACCCAACCGGAAGCCCTCGAAACCCAACGATGATCCAATCGGAAGACCCCAAACCCAACAACGACCCATCTGGAAGCCCCATGACCCCATGTAACGCACCGGATGGTTTCGGGGTCGGCGCGGGCGGTGACGCGCAGCCCGTAGAGGCGCTGCATGGCGGCGTAGGCGGCCGGTAGCGAGTGTGGGGAGCGCTGCGCCTGCACCCGCAGGTCGCCGGGGGGCAGGTACCCGTACTGCTGCAGCCAGGCCTGGGGGAGCCCAATAGTAACCGGTGAGCGGGCGTCATCCATCCCATAGTAACCCATCAGCATCCGTTATCCAAGGGTATCGTCCATCCCATAATAAGCCAGCAACAGCCACGATCCGTCACCGTCCATCCCATAATAACCCATCATCATCATCATCCATCCCATAATAACCCATCATCATCATCATCCATCCCATAATAACCCATCACCAGCATCATCCATCCCATAATAACCCATTATCATCATCATCCATCCCATAATAACCCATCATCATCATCATCCATCCCATAATAACCCATCATCATCATCATCCATCCCATAATAACCCATCATCATCATCATCCATCCCATAATAACCCATCATCATCATCATCCATCCCATAATAACCCATCATCATCATCATCCATCCCATAATAACCCATCAGCAGCATCACCCCACCCCAAATGCCCCATAGGGACCCCATAGAGACCCATAGGGGGCGTTTAAGGGCGTTTAAGGGGCGTTTAAGAGCGTTTAAGAGCGTTTAAGAGCGTTTAAGGGGCGTTTAAGAGCGTTTAAGGGCGTTTAAGAGAGTTTAAAGGCGTTTAAGGGGCGTTTAAGGGCGTTTAAGGGCGTTTAAGAGCGTTTAAGAGCGTTTAAGGGGCGTTTAAGAGCGTTTAAGGGTGTTTAAGGGGCGTTTAAGAGCGTTTAAGGGTGTTTAAGGGGCGTTTAAGAGCGTTTAAGGGGCGTTTAAGGGCGTTTAAGGGCGTTTAAGGGGCGTTTAAGAGCGTTTAAGGGTGTTTAAGGGGCGTTTAAGAGCGTTTAAGGGGCGATTAAGGGCGTTTAAGAGCGTTTAAGGGGCGTTTAAGAGCGTTTAAGGGCTTTTAAGGGGCATTTAAGAGCGTTTAAGGGGCGTTTAAGGGGCGTTTAAGAGCGTTTAAGGGCGTTTAAGGGCGTTTAAGGGCGTTTAAGGGGCGTTTAAGAGCGTTTAAGGGCGTTTAAGAGCGTTTAAGGGGCGTTTAAGGGCGTTTAAGAGCGTTTAAGGGCGTTTAAGGGCGTTTAAGGGGCGTTTAAGAGCGTTTAAGGGCGTTTAAGAGAGTTTAAAGGCGTTTAAGGGGCGTTTAAGAGCGTTTAAGGGTGTTTAAGGGGCGTTTAAGAGCATTTAAGGGCGTTTAAGGGGCGTTTAAGAGCGTTTAAGGGCGTTTAAGAGCGTTTAAGAGCGTTTAAGGGAGCTTTAAGAGCGTTTAAGAGGGGTTTAAGACCGTTTAAAGGGACTTAAGGGCGTTTAAGGGTGTTGAAGGGGCGTTTAAGGGGGCTTTAAGTGCGTTTAAGGGGGCTTAAGGGCGTTTAAGGGGGGTTTAAGGGGGCTTAAGGGCATTTAAGGGGGGTTTAAGGGGGGTTTTATGGGCGTTTAAGGGGGCTTTAAGTGCGTTTAAGGGGGCTTAAGGGCATTTAAGAGCGTTTAAGGGGGGTTTAAGTGCGTTTAAGGGGGCTTCAGGGCGTTTAAGGGGGGTTTAAGAATGTTTAAGGGCGTTTAAGGGGGGTTTAAGGGCGTTTAAGAGCATTTAAGGGGGCTTAAGGGGGGTTTTAAGAGCGTTTAAGGGGGGGTTAAGGGCGTTTAAGAGCTTTTAAGGGGGGTTTAAGGGGGCTTAAGGGGGGTTTAGGAGCGTTTAAGGGGGCTTAAGGGCGTTTAAGGGGGGTTTAAGAGTGTTTAGGAGTGTTTAAGAGCGTTTAAGGGGGGGTTAAGAGTGTTTAAGGGGGCTTAAGGGGGGTTTTAAGAGCGTTTAAGGGAGTTTAAGAGCGTTTAAGGGGGCTTTAAGTGCGTTTAAGGGGGCTTAAGGGCGTTTAAGGGGGGTTTAAGGGCGCTTAAGGGGGGTTTAAGGGCGTTTAAGGGGGGTTTAAGGGCGTTTAAGGGCGTTTAAGGGGGCTTCAGGGCGTTTAAGGGAGGTTTAAGAGTGTTTAAGAACGTTTAAGGGGGGTTTAAGGGGGCTTAAGGGTGTTTAAGGGGCGTTTAAGGGCCTTTAAGAGCTTTTAAGGGGGGCTTAAGGGGGGTTTAAGAGCGTTTAAGGGGCGTTTAAGAGCGTTTAGGAGCGTTTAAGGGGGCTTAAGGGGGGGTTTAAGAGCGTTTAGGAGCATTTAAGAGCATTTAAGGGGGGGTTAAGAGCATTTAAGGGCGTTTAAGGGGGGTTTAAGGGCGTTTAAGAGCGTTTAAGGGGGTTTAAGAGTGTTTAAGGGGGGGTTAAGGGCGTTTAAGAGCTTTTAAGAGGGGTTTAAGGGGGGTTTAAGAGCATTTAAGGGGCGTTTAAGAGCATTTAGGAGTGTTTAAGAGCGTTTAAGGGGGGTTTAAGAGCGTTTAAGAGCGTTTAAGCGGGTTTAAGAGCTTTTAAGGGGGGTTTAAGGGGGCTTAAGGGGCGTTTAAGAGCGTTTAGGAGCGTTTAAGAGCGTTTAAGGGGGCTTAAGGGCATTTAAGAGCATTTAAGGGGGGGTTAAGAGCGTTTAAGAGCGTTTAAGGGGGCTTAAGGGTGGTTTAAGAGCGTTTAAATGCGTTTAAGAGGGGTTTAAGGGGGGGTTAAGGGCGTTTAAGGGGCGTTTAAGGGGGGTTTAAGAGCGTTTAAGAGCGTTTAAGGGGGCTTAAGGGTGTTTAAGGGGGCTTAAGAGCGTTTAAGGGCGTTTAAGGGGGGGTTAAGGGCGTTTAAGAGCATTTAAGGGGGGTTTAAGGGGGCTTAAGGGGGGGTTAAGAGCGTTTAAGGGGGGTTTAAGAGCGTTTAGGAGCATTTAGGAGCATTTAAGGGGGGGTTAAGAGCGTTTAAGGGCGTTTAAGAGCTTTTAAGGGGGGTTTAAGGGGGTTTAAGAGCATTTAAGGGGCATCTAAGAGCGTCTAGGAGCGTTTAAGAGCGTTTAAGGGGGCTTAAGGGCGTTTAAGAGCATTTAAGGGGGGTTTAAGGGCGTTTAAGGGGGGGTTAAGGGCGTTTAAGAGCTTTTAAGGGGGGTTTAAGGGGGCTTAAGGGCGTTTAAGGGGGGTTTAGGAGCGTTTAAGAGCGTTTAAGGGGGGTTTAAGAGCTTTTAAGGGGGTTTAAGTGCGTTTAGGAGCGTTTAAGCGGGCTTAAGGGCGTTTAAGGGGGGTTTAAGGGGGGTTTAGGAGCGTTTAAGAGCGTTTAAGGGGGGGTTAAGAGCTTTTAAGGGGGGTTTAAGAGCGTTTAAGGGGATTTAAGAGCATTTAAGGGGGGTTTAAGGGGGCTTAAGGGGGTTTAAGAGCGTTTAAGGGGGTTTAAGAGCTTTTAAGGGGGGTTTAAGGGGGCTTAAGGGGGTTTAAGAGCTTTTAAGGGGGGTTTAAGGGGGCTTAAGGGGCGTTTAAGACCGTTTAAGGGGGGTTTAAGAGCGTTTAAGAGCGTTTAGGAGCGTTTAAGAGCGTTTAAGAGCATTTAAGGGGGCTTAAGGGCGTTTAAGGGGGGTTTAAGGGGGTTTAAGGGGGGTTTAAGAGCGTTTAGGAGCGTTTAAGAGCGTTTAAGGGGGGTTCGGAGGGGGGGGCGGGGGCGTTTCGGGCTCCTTTCAGGCAAATTCCAAGCGGTTTTGGGGCAAAAAGTGCCGGAAAAAGGCAAGTTCCGGGGGGGGGGGGGGGGGGGGGGAGAGGGGAGGGGAATGGGCTGGATTTCGGTCGGGTTTGGAGGGGGGGAGGGGCGTTTTTGGGGGTGTTTTTGGGGTGTTTTTGGGGTGTTTTTGGCCGTTTTGAGCGTTTCCGAGGCGTTTTTGGGGTGGTTTTGGGGTTTTTAAGGGGTTTTTTTTTTGGGGGGGGGGGGGGAGAGGAAGGAGCGAAGGGGGAAACGTGGCCGAAGGAAGGGGGGGGGGAAACGGGAACAAAGGAATGGGACGTTGGCGCTTGGAAGAGGGCGGGAAAGCCCTGCCCCATAGCGCCCCATAGCGCCCCATAGCGCCCCATAGCAAGCCCCATAGAGCCCCATAACGGGGACCCCCCCCCCCCAGGTGCTTGGTGGGTCCCTCTGGACCCATAGGGCCCCATGGAGGAGCATCCATACGCCTATGGGGGGGGATGATGACCCATAGCTCCTGCCCCATAGACATCCCCCCCCTCCCCAGCCCCATAGATGCCTATAGGCTATAGGCACCCTCCCCATCCCCATAAGTCCCATCGATCCTTTACACAGCCCCATAGGGACCCTCAGCCCCATGGATCCCTATAGGAACCTCCCCGCTCCCCATAGGGACCCCCCCAAGCCCCATAGATCCCTATGGGCACCCTCCCCATAGGCACCAGCCCCATAAGTCCCATAGATCCTTTACACAGCCCCATAGGGACCCCCAATGGGATCCCTCAGCCCCATGGATCCCTATGGGTGTCCCCCACCCAGCCCCATAGCGCCCCATAGATCCCTATGGGACCCCCCTATACCTCTCTATACACCCCCCACACCCAGCCCCATAGCTCTGCTTCAACGAGACCCCCAGCCCCATAGCTCCCTATAGGGTGTTCCCCCCAGCCCCATAGCGCCCCATAGATCCCTATGGGACCCCCCTATACCTCTCTATACACCCCCCACCCCCCCACTCAGCCCCATAGCTCTCCTTCAACGAGACCCCCATAGAGCCCCCATAGCGCCCCATAGCGCCCCATAGACACCCCATAGCGCCCCATAGAGCTCACCTCGGGGCTGAAGCGTTGCTGTGGGGCAGCGGGGGGGGGCAGGACCCCCATAAGGAGCAGCAGCAGCATCGGGGCCATGGTTATGGGGCTGGAAAAGAGGGGGGGGGGGATGGCATCCGGGGGGGGGGGGGCGGGGCTTAGGGAGGGGGTTGAAGGCCATTGGAGGAGGGGCGCTGTAACCCCTCCCCCCATCCTTTCCCCTCCCCCTCCCATCATGGGGAAAGGGGGGGAGGGGGGGGGGGTGCGTGACGTCATCGGGGGGGGAGGGGACGCACGTGACAGTGAGAACAACGAGGCATCCCATAATAGCCTCAAGGGAGGTCAGCACCTCCCCCCCCTCCACCCCCCCACCCCCCCCCCCATAGAGATGTATTGGGGGGAGGTGGGGGGGGGAGTCTATGTGGGGTGTCTATGGGGCTCTATGGGTCTCTATGGGGTCTCTATGGGGCTCTATGGGGTGTCTATGGGGTCTCCATGGGGGTCTATGGGGGCTCTATGGGGGCTCTATGGGGCTCTATGGGGGTCTATGGGTCTCTATGGGGTCTCCATGGGGTGTCTATGGGGATCTATGGGGTGTCTATGGGGTCTCTATGGGGGTCTATGGGTCTCTATGGGGTGTCTATGGGGGCTCTATGGGGCTCTATGGGGTCTCTATGGGGGTCTATGGGTCTCTATGGGATCTCTATGGGGGTCTATGGGTCTCTATGGGGTCTCCATGGGGTGTCTATGGGGCTCTATGGGGTGTCTATGGGGTCTCTATGGGGTCTCTATGGGGGTCTATGGGGTGTCTGTGGGGTGTCTATGGGGCTCTATGGTGTCTCTATGGATCCCTATGAGTCTCTATGGGGTCCCCATGGGTCTCTATGGGTCTCTATAGGGTCCCTATGGGGTCCCTATGGGGTCCCTATGGGTCCCTATGGGGTCTCTATGGGTCTCTATAGGATCTCTATGGGGTCTCTATGGGTCCCTATGTGGTCCCTATGGGTCTCTATGGGTCTCTATGGGTCCCTATGGGGTCTCTATATGGTCTCTATGGGTCCCTATGGGGTCCCTATGGGTCCCTATGTGGTCCCTATGGGTCTCTATGGGTCTCTATGGGTCCCTATGTGTCTCTATGCGGTCTCTATGGGGTCCCTATGGGTCCCTATGGGTCTCTATGGGGTCTCTATGGGTCTCTATGGGGTCTCTATGTGTCCCTATGGGTCTCTATGTGTCCCTATGGGTCTCTATGGGTCCCTATGGGTCTCTATGGGGCACTCAAGCTCCGCCTTGTCCCCGCCCCCTTAAAGTGTGTGCCCCCCCCCCTTTGCTGCCGTTGCCCCTTTAAGAGGGGCGGGAGGGGGCGTGGTCCGGGGGCGTGGTGACGTGGGAGGGGGGGGCGTGGCCTGCAGGGAGAGGGCGGGGCTTGGCCGCGGGGAGCCGCAGGAGAGGTGGGAATGGGGATGGGGGGCAATGGGGGCAATGGGGATCAATGGGGGGCAATGGGGGGCAATGGGGGGCAATGGGGGGCAATGGGGATCAATGGGGGGCAATGGGGATCAATGGGGATCAATGGGGGGCAATGGGGATCAATGGGGATCAATGGGGGGCAATGGGGGGCAATGGGGGGCAATGGGGATCAATGGGGATCAATGGGGGGCAATGGGGATCAATGGGGGGCAATGGGGGGCAATGGGGATCAATGGGGGGCAATGGGGGGCAATGGGGGGCAATGGGGGGCAATGGGGGGCAATGGGGGGAATGGGGGGCAATGGGGACAATGGGGGCAATGGGGGCAATGGGGGGCAATGGGATACTGGGGTGCTATGATGG
>NW_026635367.1:0-1708 GCF_028554395.1 Pezoporus wallicus | reverse complement strand
GACACCCCATAGGAGACCCCAAACACCCCATAGGGAACCCCAAACACACCATAGGGGACCCCAGACACCCTATAGGGGACCCCAAACCCCCTACAGGGGCCCCAAATACCCCATAGGGGACCCCAAACCCCCTATAGGGAACCCCAAACACACCATAGGGGACCCCAAACCCCCTATAGGGGACCCCAAATGCCCTATAGGGGACCCCAGACACCCCACAGGGGGCCCCAAACCCCCCTATAGGGACCCCTGACACCCCATAGGGTCTCTATAGGGCCCCCCCATAGGGTCTCTATAGGGTCCCCATAAAGTCTCTATAGGGTCTCCATAGGGTCTCTACAGGGTCCCCATAGGGTCTCTATAGGGTCCCCATAGGGTCTCTATAGGGTTCCCATAGGGTCCCCATAGGATCTCTAGAGGGTCCCCACAGGGTCTCTATAGGGTCCCCACAGGGTCTCTACAGGGTCCCTATAGGGTCCCCATAGGGTCTCTATAGGGTCCCACCATGGGGTCTCTATAGGGTCCCCATAGGGTCTCTATGGTGTCTTTATGGGATCTCTATAGGGTCCCCATAGGGTCTCTATAGGGTCTCTATAGAGTCTCTATAGGATCTCTATAGGGTCTCTATAGGGTCTCCATAGGCTCTCTATAGGGTCTCTATAGGGTCCTACCTTTCCCAGCTGCACCAGCACATAGGTGGCTCCGGCCTGGACACAGCGCCAGAAGGCGCTGTACTCGGACCTGCCCCAGTTCAAACCAGTTCAGACCAGTTCAGACCAGTTCAGTCCCAGTATAACCCAGTATAACCCAGTATAACCCACTATATCCCAGTATAACCCAGTATAACCCCCGTATAACCCACTATATCCCAGTATAACACCACAATATCCCAGTATACCCCAGTACATACCAGCACAACCCCAGTCTATCCCAATATAACCCAGTCTATCCCAGTATAATCCAGTATAAACCCGCTATAACCCAGTCTATCCCAGTATAACCCAGTCTATCCCAGTCTATCCCAGTATAACCCCACTATAACCCAGTCTATCCCAGTCTAACCCAGTATAACCCCACTATATCCCAGTATAACCCAGTCTATCCCTGTATAACCCCACTATATCCCAGTATAACCCAGTCTATCCCAGTATAACCCCACTATATCCCAGTATAACCCCACTATATCCCAGTATAACCCAGCCTATCCCTGTATAACCCCACTATATTGCAGTCTATCCCAGTATAACCCAGTCCATCCCAGTATATCCCAGTATAACCCCACATTATCCCCCATTATAACCCCATTATAACCCCATTATAACCCCATTATAACCCATTATAACCCCATTATCCCCCATTATAACCCCATTATAACCCCATTATAACCCCATTATCCCCCATTATAACCCCATTATCCCCCATTATAACCCCATTATAACCCCATTATAACCCCATTATCCCCCATTATAACCCCATTATAACCCCATTATAACCCCATTATAACCCCATTATAACCCCATTATAACCCCATTATCCCCCATTATCCCCCATTATAACCCCATTATCCCCCATTATAACCCCATTACACCCCATTATCCCCCATTATAACCCCATTATCCCCCATTATAACCCCATTATCCCCCATTATAACCCCATTATAACCCCATTATCCCCCATTATAACCCCATTATAACCCCATTATTATAAC
>NW_026635366.1:0-1710 GCF_028554395.1 Pezoporus wallicus | reverse complement strand
AAAAAATAAAACAGTAATCAAGATCCCTCTTTTTGTCTGCTCTGCAGTGGTGATTTACAAATTTGCTATTCTGGTTGAGATTATCAGCAGCATATGTATACTCACTCAATGAATGTGCCATACCAATCTTGTAAAAAGACACATAGTCTCTTCATTTAATGATTTCACATTAACAGCTACTTTTGACAATGGATTGTCACCTAATCTAGTCAAACTGGAATTGATTAATATTGTATAGTTCTGATATTTTCATCAGATTGTGCTGGGGCAAATATCTTGTGGAAATCTAAGCACATTATATCTCTACTGACTCCTTTAACAGCTCAACTTATAGTGTCCTGGAGGATGTAATCAGGCTTATGTGACATGATTTGTTTTTTCAAGAGGTGCTGTTGAGAGGCAGCACTTATACAGCTGTTCCTTACTTCTTTCTAAGATAAATGAATGCTCAGTCAGGTTTTCCCTTAATTTACTGGGGGTTATAGCAGGTTTTTTTTGTTGCTCAGATTTCCTTGCTTGCTTTCTGAGTATTAAAATTTAATGTTTCTCTATTCTTCCAGACTGTGCCTGTACCAGGTATACTGAATCTAAACAATAGCTGTCCAACGTGCCCGAAGCCAACTTTTCTTACTTCTGGTGAAAGCTATTTGGGTTTGCTAAAATATTTTCTTTCTTATGGTTATGGTGTAATAGTTTGCTGAGTTACTTTTTACCCAAAATAATTTTTTTATATATAATTTTTTGCATTTAGGAAATTAAGTATTACCACTTTCCTTTTTATTCATATATGTCAAATATACAGACAGAGAGCTTGTTTTACCTGTGTTTCTGTTTATGTTTCTATACCCATCTTGCAATAAGTAACTTGCAGGAGTAAATCCAACTCTTTACTGTGCTGTAAACCCAGAGTCGGCTGAAGGTGTTTTTCAGAACTGTGGTGTCAATCCTTTTTGACTACCAGAAAACTTCTTTTGAGTGGTTTCCTCCTGACTTCTTTCACATTTTCTTCCTAGACATATATATCACAGCCAGTTTGCAGTCTATGGGAAAAGTATTCCATATTTTCTAGTCACATCGTTTGAGAAAGGCTTATGGTTGTGTAACTGGTTTCTTGTTGTTAAGACATTGTTTGTCCAGCTGGAAGTTTGATTTGTACATGTAACAGATTGACTGCAACATGAGGGAAAATGAATTTGCACCAGCTTTTACCAAATGTGATTTTCCTGCTCAGACCCAGGATCCTGGCACTGGTATGGATGTTGCTGAAATATTTCCTTAACAGCCTTTGAACTTTTGTTCAATTCACTTCTGAATGGGGTCTGACTTCTAAACATCTTTTGCTTTAAATGGATGCTGCCTCCCTTTCTGTAGCAGTCAATTGTCAGCCAAACATCAGCCCTTCCCATCTCTAAGATTCAGTCCCTTTCAGTTGCTCTTCTCTCTTTTGGAACATATGATCCAGTATTTTACAAAAATAATGCCTTGCCATGTGTTACAGTTCCAGTAATAAAATATCCAGTATTTCCTGCTGTCATTAGTTTTCAAAACAAGGAAAACTCCAAAGTTATTATCTGAATTTCCCCTGCTCCCTGACAAGATGCTAGAAGTCTTCTTTACCACTCGATTTCCTCAAGATACCATGACCCCCATCTTACATCAGTTCTTCCTTTGTAACGTAAAGCCTCTCAGCAACACAAACCAGGCCTCCTT
>NW_026635365.1:0-1708 GCF_028554395.1 Pezoporus wallicus | reverse complement strand
GCTGGAGGCTCTGTTGAGATTGTTCTGGCACTGATGGAGGTGACCACATGGGAGGGGGCAGCAGAGGAGGTGGCTCCAGTGGTGGAGAAGAGTGTGGAGGTGTCCATTGGAGTGGCTGTGGAAGACATTGGGATCACCTCATTGGTGGTGACAGCAGCGGAGGAGGCTCCAGTGGTGGAGGAGCTCGTGGAAGCATCAATAGAGGTGGTTGGGGCTGTTGTGGAGGTCACCTCAATGAAGGTGACAGCAGTGGACAACGTTCCAGAGGTGGAGAAGGAGGTTGGAGGCTCTGCTGTTGAGGTTGGTGCATTGGTGGAGGTCCCCAGTGTGGACGTGAGAGGGCTGGAGGTGGAACCAGTGGTGGAGAAGGCGGTGGAGAAATCGACTGGGGTGGTTGTGGCACTCATGGAGGTGACCTCAGTGGATGCGACACCAGTGGAAGAGGCTGCAGTGGTGGAGGAGATCGTGGAGGAAACACCTGAGGTGGCTGTGGAAGACGTTGGGGTCCACTCAGTGAAGGCTGGACCAGTGGAGCTGGCCCCAGAGGTGGAGAAGGTGCTGGAGGCATCAAGAGTGGTGGTTGGAGCTGCCGTGGAGGTCACATGGATGGAGGTGACATCAGAGGAGGTTCCAGTGATGGAGATGGAGGTAGGAGGCTCTACTGAGGTGGTTGGAGCATTGGTGGAGGTCACTTCATTGGAGGTAGCAGCACTGGAGGTGGTTCCAATGGTGGTGAATAAGGTGGAGGCATCAACAGAGGTGGTTTGAGACGCTGTGGAGGTCCCCAGTGTGGAGATGACAGAAGAGGAGGTAGTTCCATAACTGGAGAAGGAGGTAGAAGGCTCTGTGGGAGTGGTTGTGGCTGTCATGGAGGTCTCATCTGTGGAAGTGACAGCCGTGGAGGTGACTCCAATGGTGGTCAGTGAGATGGATGCACCAGTAGAGGTGGTTGGGGCACTGGTGGAGGTCAACTCATTGGTGGTGACAGCAGAGGAGGTGGCTCCAGTGGTTGAGAAGCTCGTGGTGGCATCAACAGGGGCGGTTGGAGCTGTTGTGGAGGTCACCCCTGTGGACATGGGAGCAGTTGAGGTGGCTGCAGTGGTCAAGAACATCGTGGATGCATCAGCAGAGGTGGTTGTGGCACTGGTTGAGGTCACCTCAGTTGAGGTGGCTCCAGTGGAGGTGGTTGGGGCTGGGGTGAAGATGCCTTCAGTAATGGAGGAGCAGAGGAGGTGGCTCCAGAGGAGGGGCTCGGGGAAGCATCAATGGAGGTGGTTGGGGCTGTTGTGAAGGTCACCTCAGTGAAGGTGGCAGCAGTGGAGGAGGTTCCAGAGGTGGAGAACGAGGTTGGAGGCTCTGCTGTTGAGACTGGGGCATTGGTGGAGGTCCCCAGTGTGGACGTGAGAGGGCTGGAGGTGGAACCAGTGGTGGAGAAGGTGCTGGAGAAATCGACTGGGGTAGATGTGGCACTCATGGAGGTGACTTCAGTGGATGCGACACCGGTGGAAGAGGCTGCAGTGGTGGAGGAGATCGTGGAGGAAGCACCTGAGGTGGCTGTGGAAGACGTTGGGGTCCCCTCAGTGAAGGTTGGACCAGTGGAGCTGGCTCCAGAGGTGGAGAAGGTGCTGGAGGCATCAACAGCGGTGGTTGGAGCTGCCGTGGAGGTCACATGGATGGAGGTGACAGCAGAGAGAGGTTGCAGGGATGG
>NW_026635364.1:0-1650 GCF_028554395.1 Pezoporus wallicus | reverse complement strand
TAGGGGTGATATGGGGGTGATATGGGTGTCTATGGGTGTGATATGGGGGTCTGTGGGGGTCTATAGGGGTGATATGGGGGAGATATGGGGTCTATGGGGATCTATGGGGGTCTATAGGGGTGATATGGGGGGATATGGGGGTGATATGGGGGTCTATATGGGGGATATGGGGGTCTATGGGGGTGACATAGGGGTGATATGGGGTCTATGGGGGTGATATGGGGGTCTATGGGGGTGATATAGGGGGTGATATGGGGGTCTATGGGGGTGATATGGGGGTCTATGGGGGTGATGTGGGGTCTATAGGGGGATATGGGCGTGATGTGGGGTCTATAGGGGTGATATAGGGGTCTATTGGAGTGATATGGGGGTCTATAGGGGTGATATGGGGGTCTATGGGGTGATGTGGGGGTGTATACGGATTAGATGGGGTCTACAGGCTGTCTATAGGGTGTCTATAGGGTGCCTATGGGGTGTCTATAGGGGTCTACAGCTACCTATAGGGTATCCATGGAGTGTCTGTGGGTATCTATAGGGTACCTATAGGTGTATGCAGGGTATCTATATCAATGGGGTCTCTATGGGGTATCTATAGGTCTCTATGGGGTATCTATGGGTCTCTATGGGGTATCTATAGGGTCTCTATAGGTCTCTATGGGTCTCTATAGGGTATCTATAGGTCTCTATGGGTCTCTATGGGGTATCTATAGGTCTCTATGGGTCTCTATAGGGTATCTATAGGTCTCCATAGGTCTCTATAGGGTCTCCATAGGTCTCTATAGAGTATCTATAGGTTTTTATGGGTCTCTATAGGGTATCTATAGAGTATCTATAGATCTCTACGGGTCGCTATAGGGTATCTACAGGTATCTATGGGTCTCTATGTGGTCTCTATGGGGTCTCTATGGGTCTCAATAGGGTATCTATAGGTCTCTATGGGGTCTCTATTGGGTCTCTATGGGATGTCTATGGGTCTCTATGTGTCCCTATGGGTCTCTATGGGTCTCTATGGGTCTCTATGGGTCCCTATGTGTCTCTATGGGTCTCTATGTGTCTCTATGGGTCTCTATGTGTCTCTATGGGTCTCTATGTGTCTCTATGGGTCTCTATGGGTCTCTATGTGTCTCTATGGGTCTCTATGTGTCTCTATGGGTCTCTATGGGTCTCTATGTGTCTCTATGGGTCTCTATGTGTCTCTATGGGTCTCTATGGGTCTCTATGGGTCTCTATGTGTCTCTATGGGTCTCTATGTGTCTCTATGGGTCTCTATGTGTCTCTATGGGTCTCTATGGGTCTCTATGTGTCTCTATGGGTCTCTATGTGTCTCTATGGGTCCCTATGTGTCTCTATGGGTCCCTATGTGTCTCTATGGGTCTCTATGGGTCCCTATGGGTCCCTATGGGTCTCACCTGGAAGCTGCCCCCCTCCTGGGTGCCCACGAGCGCCTCGACGAAGGCGGAGCCGTTGTTGCCGATGAGCAGGCGCTGGAGGGGCTGCCCCATAGCGACCTAGAGAGGGGGTTATAGGGGGGGATATAGGGCTCTATAGGGGGATATAGGGGGTAGAGAGGGGGATATAGGGGGTATGGGGGGGATATAGGGGGTAGAGAGGGGGATATAGGGGGTATAGGGGGATATAGGGGGATATAGG
>NW_026635363.1:0-1656 GCF_028554395.1 Pezoporus wallicus | reverse complement strand
CATTACACAACCTGAAATTAAAAGAGAATAATTCTACCATGATTGATATACACTGCACAACTGATACACTGAGAAACATCACGTCTATCAAAGTATAATACAATAAAATCAAATAAATACATCTCAAAATGTGGAAAACAGAAAAGATTTTGTATTTTCTTCACTGATTTCTGGGAATTTTAAAGTTTTTTTTCTCTCTTTTTTGTATTTTTCACAGTGGATTAGTACTCTTCTGTAGCTTCATTGCTGTTGCTGCATCATTTTCATCACAACACAAAGCCATGTACTTGAAATTTGGTTTACATTCTAAGTTTATTGGCTTTTGAAGAACCCCCACCATCCGTAATATTAAGGGAAAGCAGTGGTCTTGGCTCCAGCAGAGCTTTGCTGTCATTGCAGTGAGCTGCCTATGACCAACCTAAATATGCACCTAAGGGTGTAAAATATATCATACATAAACCAAAATTTTAAGGCTTTAGCTTGGATATTTTCATCTCCGCCATTCAATTCCTCTGCAGATGAATTATTTAATGGAATATCAATCTATGAACGGCTACATCACTGCAAAAATACCCCTAAATCTGTTGTAGTTGGGGTGAGGAACATGGGTTTTTGAACCAAACCCACCCTTTATTAGGGCACTTTTATTCACACTGCAGACTATCATAGAATGCTTTGGGTCGAAGGGACCTTAAAACTCATCCAGTCCCAACCTCCTGCCAAGAACCCCCACACTGCATAAGGTTAAGGGAATGCAGTGTTCTTGGCTGTAGCAGAGCTTTGCTGTCATTGCTGTGAGCTTCCTATGACCAACCCAAATATCCACCTAAGGGTGTAAAATACAAAAGACACAAAATATAAACCAAATTTTTAGATGCTTTAGCTTGGATATTCTCATGCTAAAATATCGCTAAATCAGTTGTAGATGGGGTCAGGAATATTGGTGTTTTTGAAGCAAACCTACCCCATACTAGGACACTTTTATTCAGACCATGGGTTATCATAGAACAGTTTGGGTTGAAGGGAAATTAAAGCTCACCGAGCTTCAACCCACTGCCACTGGCAGGGACACCTTCCACTAGAGCAGCTTGCTCCAAGCCCCCGTGTCCAGCCTGGCCTTGAACACTGCCAGGGATGGGGCAGCCACAGCTTCGCTAGGCACCCTGTGCCAGCGCCTCAGCACCCTCACAGGGAAGAACTTCTTCCTTATCTCCAACCTCAATTTCTCTGTTTCAGTTTAAACCCATCACCCCTTGCCCTATCAATACAGTCCCTGAAGAAGAGTGAAATTCAACATGCCATCAAGCATGTGAGAGGCAGCATGACCCGGGTCAAACTGGACACATCACCCATCAAACCCTTTTGTACCTGCTTGGTTAAAGAGGAAGGTGGTGGTGGATGCAGTGCCTGCAGCTCCTCCTGGAGACCATGCGATGGGTTGAAGGAGAGATGCTTGGGAGCAGGATGCTCCAGGCTGGCTGGTGGAGGGGTTTTATCTCACAGGAGGCATTACCTCAGAGGCTTGTGTTGTGCAAACTGTTCTCCCAAAGGACCCTCCTCCATCGGATAATTAGTTTGACTTGATCAGCAAAACAACCTCTCAAGTCCTCTCTCCCCAAACTCCTTCTGGCTGCATCAGCACCTCCAAGACCAGTT
>NW_026635362.1:0-1665 GCF_028554395.1 Pezoporus wallicus | reverse complement strand
GCCCCAAAACGCCCCCAAACGCTCTCAAACCCTCCCAAACGCCCCCAAACACCCTTAAATGCCCCCAAACGCCTCAAACCACTCCTGAATCCCCGCCCCAAACGCTCTCTCAAACCTTCCCAAACGCCCCCAAACGCCCTTAAATGCCCCAAAACGCCCTCAAAACACCCCAAACCGCCCCCAAACGCTCTCAAACCCTCCCAAATGCCCCCAAACGCCCTTAAATGCCCCTAAAAAAACACCCCATATACTGGGCTATACTGGGTTATACTGGGGGGCGTCACTGGGGTATACTGGGGGGTATCACTGGGGTATACTGGGCTATACTGGGTTATACTGGGGGGCTCAATGGGCTATACTGGGGGGTATCACTGGTGTATACTGGGCTATACTGGGTTATACTGGGGGGTCACTGGGTTATACTGGTCTATACTGGTGTATTCTGGTCTATGCTGAGCTATACTGGGCTATACTGGTCTATACTGGTGTATTCTGGTCTATACTGGTCTATACTGGGTTATACTGGGTTATACTGGTCTATACTGGGTTATACTGGGTTATACTGGGTTATACTGGGTTATACTGGTCTATACTGGGTTATACTGGTCTATACTGGTCTATACTGGGTTATACTGGGTTATACTGGTCTATACTGGGTTATACTGGTCTATACTGGGTTATACTGGGTTATACTGGGTTATACTGGTCTATACTGGGTTATACTGGTCTATACTGGTCTATACTGGTCTACATTGGTTTATACTGGTGTGTCCCCCTCCAGGACGGGAGAGCCCGATGAGGATGAGGGGCCGCTACGTCAGAGCATCCGCCGTAAGTGATTGGCTGCGAGGGGCGGGCGGGCGGGGCCTCAGCCTCAGGCCACGCCCCGTCCTCTCAAGCCACGCCCCCTCTCCCATATAGGTTTGTCCACAAGGATGAGATGAAGAGGGTGAGAATGGGGGGAGAATGGGGGGATCTATGGGGATCTATGGGGGGGACCTATAGGGGGATCTATGGGGGGGACCTATAGGGGGATCTATGGGGGGGACCTATGGGGGGATCTATGGGGAGGACTTATGGGGGGGGGGGACTTATGGGGGGGACATGTGGGGGGGACCTATAGGGGGACCTATGGGGGGGACCTATGGGGGGACCTATGGGGGGACCTGTGGGGGGACCTATAGGTATGGGGCATCCAATGGGGGTCCCATTGGGGGGTTCTATGGGGGAGTCCCCCATAGGGGGTCCCTATGGGGGTCCCATTGAGGGTCCCTATGGGGGGGTCCTATAGGGGTCCCTATAGGAGGACGTGGATGGACACATGGACACCCCCCAACTCCTGCCCGCCCCCACAATGATCTCCACCCCATAACCAATGGGGGGGCTCCAATGGCATCAAGTCACGGCCAATGAGCGCCTCCGATGGTGTCCATCGCCTCTTGGTTGACCAATGGGGTTTGGGGGTGGTTTAAGGTGGTTTTGGGGTGGTTTGGGGGTGAATTAAGGTGGTTGGGGGATTTAAAGTGGTTTTGGGGTGAATTAAGGTGGTTTGGGGTGAATTAAGGTGGTTTTGGGGTGAATTAAGGTGGTTTTGGGGTGAAAAGGTGGTTTGGGGAGTTAAGGTGGTTTTGGGGTGAATTAAGGTGGTTTTGGGGTGAATTAAGG